>NW_027639281.1:0-4428 GCF_951799975.1 Gobius niger | reverse complement strand
TGCGGCCAGTCGATCGATAGAATCCCTACCCCGTCTACGGCCGACCGACCAAGGCCGACCAAACCCGGCAAAGCAGAGGTGAGTCATCCAATCCTGCCTACATGTTTGAACGTGGCTTGCACACGATGTAAAAAGACCTTAGGCCCGAGAGCAGCCTCTCTAAAATGCGGATTTTGTATGCCGACAGTACACGTTAGCTGCGACAAAGGCATATCGATGGAGGTCGTGAAGGTGCTGAAAAACGATAGCTCCCATGCAATGGTTTATAAGTGCACTGAGTGTAGGGCAAATTTGTTGCAAGAGCAGGACGGACAGAGAGATACTATCAACAACACCGAAAGAATAGGCAGGTTAGAAAAACAGATAACCGAATTGGTGGGACTAATTCACCCTCTACTAAACCCAAAGATTAGTCCCAAAAGTCAGGAGCGAAGGTTGCCCACGGAAACTGAGAATACAGAGGCTAAAAATGTTGATGTACCCCTTCTTGTGCCTGATATGTTAAAAAGAAATACAGACCGATTAAATGTGACTCCAAGACATGGTAAGGCGAAAACTACGAAAGTAAGCGTTCCGCTGTGTGTCATTTGCACCAACGTGAATGAATCAGACGATTCACTACTGTCAAAAAGGAATGAACATGATCATAGCCAGTGGCTTAACCTGTGTAATAGGATGGGACTTCCGAACATCAAACCAGTATCCACCACACGTATTAGCCGACCTCGATCCTCGCCACACTACGACAAGCCAAGGTTGTTAAAGGTGACAGTCGGAAAAGAGAAAGACCTCGAAAATGTGCTTCTCTCTGCATATTTACTACGTGATGGCAGCGATAAATCTAGCCGAATTTTTCCCGACATACCACTAACTGAGAGATCAAATGGTTCATCAAAATCAGAGTTTACTAAGCCTAACAAAACATCTCCCCGTAGTATCATCCTACTCGGTGTCCCAGAGGCAAAAGAGTCTGAAAATCAGATTGTCCATGATATTCAGCAATGGAAATACCTGTGTGAAACTTTGGAAGCGGGCGAATCGTCGAACGAGCTGGTGGCTGTAGACACCTTTCGAATTCCAAAGTCCTCAAATTACTTGGGTAGTGGTCCAAGACCGTTAAAATCACTCTCCTAACTAGTAATATGGCCGAATTAACCCACACTCAATGGAAGCGCCATCGCCATTTACTTCCTAGAGAAGTGAGATTAATTACAGTTGCTTCTGCTAATAACTCAACACCTCCGGCGAAGCCAAATACGAGAAGCAGGTTAGATAGTGGTTCATCGGCTCCAGTGGATGATCCGGAGATCGATGCAACGATACTGACAGAACAATGTGACGCACCAGTCAATACATCAAATGATCAACTGACCGCTTCAGCAAAAAACGGTCAACTGCCGACCCTAATGGAGTCGGCAGAATAAACGCAACAGTACATTCCAGCTCGTTAAACTTATCAACACTTAAATGTATATATACGAATGCTCAATGCTTGACAAACAAGTTGGAGGAACTCAATGAACTATGTAAAACAAATACACAAGACTTGATTGCTATTACGGAAACATGGTTTCAACCTTCAGTAAATGACAGCGAACTTGCGATTCCAAATATGTCTATACTGCGATGTGATCGAATGAGCAAAGGGGGTGGTGTAGCGTTATATTACCGCGATTGTTATTCGTGTACGGAACTTGTGGACACAGAACTCAAACTCTCAGACACTATATGGTGTTCCCTACAATTGGAGAGTGGCAGTTCTTGTTTGATTGGTGTAATATACAGGCCTCCTTCAGCATCTGAAGTACATGACCGAAAACTGCTGGATCAACTACACACTATTGTTGCCCATTACCACTCTCATCCTATTCTAATTATGGGTGATTTCAATCTGCCTCACTTGCAAACCAATATGAATCACCCATGTGACTCAATAGAGTATAACATACAAGCCTTACTAAACGATGGAATACTACTCAATCATGTGTCTGAATGCACCCGCTTGCGAGGCAATCAACAAGCCTCCCTCCTCGATCTCATCCTAACGAATGAGGAGTTTATGATTGACCAAATAACCTATCTACCGCCTCTGGGAAAAAGTGATCATCTCGTTCTGCGATTTGATTACACTTGCAATGCAGAACGATCAAGTGATAGCAATAAGAGTAGGCGGAAGACAAATTTTGAAGGATTGCTAGATGCTCTGGAACAATCAAACTTCCAAACCCTGCAACATAATAACGTTGATCAACATTGTTCGCTGTTTGTGGCACAACTGCAGCAATTAGTTGAATGTAACTCTACTTATGTTCCGTATCAACAATCGAGACGATCTCTCTGTGTCATTCGGAGTCGAACAAAAAAGTGGATCAATGCACGAAATACAGCTTGGTTTCAGTTTAAAGAAAGGCCCACAGAGCAACGATGGGAACACTACCGTGTTCTTCGAAACAAAGTGACAACACTGATTAGACAAGACAAGCAACAACATCAGTTTGAAACGATGAGAAGGATTGAAAAAAACCCTAAGATTTTATATCAGCTTGTCAACTCAAAAGCCAAGACGAAGCCGGGAGTTCCACCCTTAACAACAGAACGGGGAATGACTTCGAGCGCTACGGAGACTGCGAATGTACTAGCAAGGTTCTACGCAAATATTTTCACACCAACTGTGTCGGGATCATCCTATAAAGTGCAAGCTGCATTGGCAATGTCAACCATTGACGACGTATGCTTCACCCCTCAGATAGTTTTGAGCAGCCTTCAATGTCTGAAAGTAAACACCTCTCCGGGGATCGATGGTATCACGCCGCTGATATTAAGAAGATGTGCTGAGCCTTTGATTCAACCGTTAACTGAACTTTTTAACCGCTCAATGCTTGAAATGAAAGTGCCAACAGCTTGGAAGCATGGCATCATCACTCCCATCTTCAAAGGAGGTAATCGCTCTGAGGTAGCTAACTACAGACCGATAACATTACTTCCTGTTATCGCAAAGATGATGGAGCGAGAGGTAGCTAAATGCATTAAAGCTCATTTGGAAAGAAACGACCTCATCACTGCGTATCAACATGGCTTCAGGAGCAAACATTCTTGTATTTCTAATCTGTTGATAGCACTGAATGACTGGACGAAAACTGTGGACGTTGGAGGGTGTGTTCATGCCTGTTACCTGGACATATCCAAGGCTTTCGACCGAGTGAACCATAACATCCTTATTCATAAACTCCGTGAGTATGGCATCACCGGCAACTTATTACAATGGCTAGGTGACTATTTGTCCGGGCGGTTTGTGCAAGTACGTGTAGACGGTGCCATCTCGGAAAGGATTTCAACAAGCAGTGGCGTACCGCAGGGCTCGGTGCTTGGACCTCTACTGTTTGCACTTTATGTAAACGATATTCCCCAGCTCACGCATTGCAAAATACTTTTGTTTGCAGATGACATCAAGCTGTGGGTAAGCGTTGAAAAAACGGAAGACTGTGCCCTACTTCAAAAAGACTTGGACATTCTTCAAAACTGGTCCCTTCGCAATGAGCTTCCATTTAATTTCAAGAAATGCAAGATGCTTGAGCTTGGTAAACATTTTGATTTCACATACAGATTGGGTGGTCACAAACTCGAGTGGACACCAGAAGAAAAAGATTTAGGTGTGTGGATAGTCAACAGCTTGAAACCAAGTAAACAATGCATGACTGTTTACCTCAAGATATCACGTCTACTAGGCTTGTTGCGGCGATTGTTTGGACGGTTTTCTCCTGACACCGCCCGAAAAGTTGTGAGCACGTACATACGCCCAATAATGGAATATGGGCTGCAAGCTTGGGCGCCGTGGTTGAAAAAGGATGTGGATCTTCTCCAAAAACTGTATCATCGAGTAACGAAGTTAGTGGAGGGATTCTATAACGTGCCATTCCCTGAAAGGTTACAAAGACTAAACCTGTTCGACTTTGCGTACCGCCGTATCAGAGGAGATCTCATTCTGACTTACCGCATTATGAGTTCTGACACACATCCTCTGAAACAGTTATTTAAAATAAGACATACACGAGTGACACGCGGGCATGAACAAGCCCTTGAAATTCCACACGCACGCGTCAACTGTCGCAGGCATTTCTACTCAGTGCGTGTCTGCTTCACATGGAATTCCCTACCATCAGACATTGTGCATGCATCCAGCTTGGAATTATTCAAGCTGAAGCTGGACCAATACATGTTCTCAAACGCAGTTCATGAACCTACATGAAACTTGGCTTGTGTGCAACAGCCTACCCTCTGATATCGCCCATGCTGTAACTTGATGCATTAAAACGGAATTGGATTACTACATGTCGCTGAACACCATCACGGAGCGGCGGCATATGTGAATACCCATACCATACACACACCTGCCCCACATATATGTAAACATAAACAGACTACTACCCT